>NC_066618.1:218301613-218346613 GCF_025201925.1 Gopherus flavomarginatus | reverse complement strand
TTGGTTGTGCATCCGTTTAGTTTTGGACTTCCCTAAAGAGGGTTTATTTACATGCCCATATGATTTTTATGGCCCATAAGTAGGGCATCAGTTGGTCATATTTGTAAGATGTTAGAAAAGTTGAACTGAACAAATACAGAGTTGGAATTACAAATCTAGTACAGATTAAGAAACACAAAATGAATGGGAAAATAGTTTAAATTGTTCTGTCAGAATAGAACCATGTTTTCATCATACTAATTTATATGAGCATATGTATGCAGAATGAAAACATGTTTTTTCAAGTGCCTTTCTGTAAATAACACTTAAATTAACTCAAAGATTCAGCTTCCGTTTTATATGTAGGTCTGAGCATAGTCTGCTTTTTGTACTAGTAGCCTAAGGTTCCCTAAAATGAGCAAATAGCAAAATCCTAGATTTCAGATGGAGTGGCTTGAGTTTTAGTGATAGTATACTATACACTTAAGAAACTGTTAAATATTTAACACAGATACAGTGAAGAAATGTGTATCGTGCCATATTTGTTATTTCTCCATTAAAAATACAAATAGTAAATCAATCATCATGTGTAATTATTGCAGCAGTAATTATTCTTAAGAAGCAGATTATCATTCTTGGTGGCCTTTGTTCAAATATCTGACTTTTTTCATTTTCCCATTTTATTTTTCTTGAATGGTGTCCATTTTTGGGTGGATTAGTAATCTGAGGACAATCTGATTGTAAGATTTCTAGGTGGGATAGCAGCATGAATCAGCTGGGAAGTTTAAAGATTATTTTATAGCCTTTAAATTGAAAATGCTGTGTCCATCAAATATTTCATCTTAATTTTTTATGAAGAAACAATAGCTGTGAGTAACATTGCAAATGTTGTTTGTTAGAATTTCAACAGAAACCTAAATGCAACATTGATTTTAGGTACCTTTTAATGATTAGTAGCTTAATCATTAGGAGAAGCAAGATCTGTAGTTTAAAAGTAAACAGTTTTTCCAAACTATTTCTCATCTAAATTAAATTATTATATACATCTATGTAAAGAAGCTCTTTAAATTCATGAGTACTGTTTCCATGTCTAAACAAAACATGAGCTACACAATAAATTTGCAATTTGTCATGTACTTAGTAACTTTTTCTGATGGAAAAAGATTTAAAAGATATTTCTGATATGGCTGTCACTTTTGATAACATAATTTGAAACTTGTATCTTAGGGGAATAGTGACACAAGGCAGGTAAATACATAAAAACAAAATGACAGTTGAATTTTGGGGAGTTTGTATGTTGAATGCATGAAAGTAATGTTCATTAGAAATGGTGGGTGTTAACTCATTTATGACTAAATGTCTTTTGTTTTTTGAAAATATACTTGTGAATTAGTTTTCTTCTGTTTGCTTTTTTCCTCTTTTTGGTTTGCTGGTACCTATAGTCTTAGTCTAATTATCCTAGTAACTCTTGCTGACAGGTACCAGCTTTTGACATCAATGAGAAACAAGGCAGGGTAAACAATAGCTACCCACTCTCCCAACATTTTAAAAACAATAAAAACATTTACCTGCGGATAAGGAAGACTGTCGTTGTTTATGAAAAGCTGAATACCATGCACTTGAGGGATATGTAAATACATGCTTGGCCATAGGTGAACAAATAATTCTCCACCCAGAAACATTTAAAACAAGATTTTTAATTTTAATATCTTAAGTGACTTAATCTTTAAAAAGAAGTTAAACTGCTAGGTTGTTTTAAATATACGTAGAATCAGTTGCATCAAACTTATCAGTATTGACCTATATTTCATTTTGCTAGTTTATTTATCCCATTTCTTGTGATTTTTCTGAAAGGAATCCTTATTGTATGTGTTCCATGTGATCAAAACAATCTTAAATACATACCTAAAAAAAGGGAGGGGAAGTAGTGCAGGTCAGCTATATCTAAGTGTGAAAGCTACAAAACAAGCCAAATTGCAAAGGAGAAGATGATGAGGGAGGACTGGTCATTTATATTCCTTTTTAAACTCAGAATGCTTGAGGGCCAGAATGCCCTAAATGTATTTAGGATGCTGAACTTGGGACCTCCTAAGCTGAGGAGGCAAGGGATAAGGAGCAATTCAGTTGTGTCTTGTTTAAATTGGCTTCTTGAATGGCTAACGCTTTTGTAACTTGGCACACTCTAAGATATCACGCTTAGGTTACTGACCCTTTTTCTTTCGCTTGGGGGTATTTGTTTTTTCTTCTTAAAGTTCTTTTTTTTTTTAATCAGAAATTATTTGTTTAGAAATATATGGATGCTATGAAAACGTAGTCATCCATGTCATCTGTGGGAGGAAAAAAAAAACAGATATTCATTAGCGAATTTGAATGAAAAGGCAGTCCTAATGTATCTTTAAATCCCATCCTTCTCAACCAAAGTCAGGTCATATCCATTAGACTAAAGTTGTGTGTGAAAAATCGCTAGAAATTGTAGGTGTTAAATAAGCCACCACAGGGTGCTGGTATAGTCCCACAAATTTAATAGAAACATTGAACTCTGAGGACTTATTTAAGCATTTTTCTTTTTCTTTGTCACTTCAAAATGAATTTCCTGGTACTGATATTTAGTAACCCAGTTTTATAATTCTGTGGCTTAATTTATTAAATGTTTAGCTCCTAGAAAGAAGAGAAGGAAAAAATGTGCTCACTGTACTATATACATATGTTCTGCCTAAAACGGGCATGTATCTTGAAACGATACCATGGCAATGCCCTGCATTTCTTAGAGTCGTGCCCTCTTTTGAGGAAAACCAAGGTACTCTTTCCGTCTTGGCTGCCTTTGCAACTGTAACTTCTGCAAAGTTGCTAGCGGATGAAGATGATCAATTTCATCCCCATATTTGTGTGTAATTAATGTGACTAGTTTTCACTAATATATTTGAAGCAATAATACATTTCTTGTATGTGAGGCACAGATGTTATGGCATACTGGTGTTTAAGGTAGAAGATAGTGGATTATTGTAACAAAAAGGTAGCTATATTAGTAACAATAGTTAAGAAAGAATTTAACATTCAAATCTCCATCAAACAGTAATGCTTCTATTTAATTTCTCAGCTAGCTGAATGTTTATCACCCCCACACTGCCCAACCTCTAAATTACATGGACTGGATGTTAGTTATTAGATTGATTATAGTCTAATCTGCAGACAGTCTAGCATAAACAAAAACAGCAATTACTATTGACATGATTCCTTTGTACTCAACTCAAAGTTTTAGTATGGCTGGTCCAAAGAACTTTTCCTGAAATGCCTGGTTTCAGGGTCTCAGAGGTTCTGGAATAATCATCTTATAGGGAGGGAACAAAACATTCATAAGATTCCACTTGGTCTGAAAAGCAAAACCATTTGTTTTGATGCATGAGTGGATTGTTGGCTTTTATTTGGCCACCCAAAAAGGGCAAATATTAGATATTGAACACAAAAGCATACATAAAAAAATCAAATTTCACAGGGATTTAAAATGACCATCTTATAATGTTATAGTACAGGCTATTTATAGTTAGACTTTTTTTGTCTTGCCAGATTATTCCCATGTCTGATTTAAAAAAAAAAAGATGTTGCTCTCCCCTTAAGTAATTCTCATTGACGTGGCTAATGTTTATGACTCACTTTATCAACTTCAGGATTACAAAAATGATATTCAATTGCTTTCTGGGACCAGTGCAAGTCTATTGGACCATTTCTCAGGAGCAGGTGAACTTGTATCTTGGAAACCTTTATCTATAAATAGTTATGAACTGAACTGTTAGTTGCCATGAGGCTGAAATCTTTTTAGATAAAGATGCCTTAAAAGGACTAGAAGTATGGCTTGGGTTTTCTAGTTGCAGCTAACTCTTGCAACAAGAGAGGCTCTTAATATGGAGATGTGTAGGATAACATGTTCCACCATGATCTAAGATTTGTTAAAAGGCTGTATGCTTTTCTGTAATTCATTCTGTGTAACTAGTTTAATGGCTTTAATTTCTTTGTTATGAAATGGATGCCTCTGTATTGAAATCTCATAAATTTTGTAAAAAAATCCCTTTCTACCTTTTTTTAGTTAAGTGTTTGTAAATGAGAAAAGGACTTAAACCCCCTCCCTCTCCAAGCCTGTTAGAATTTCATGTAAATATCTTCTGGATTAAATGCTTTTTTGTTTGAAACACTGATTAAGAATGTGGTATGAATACTGATATCTCAAGGAAAAACTTCAACATTTGGGCAGGTCTACACTACAGCCGAGATTGATGCTCTGATATCGATTTGGTGGGTCTAGAAAAGACCCGCCAAATTGACTGCAGATTGCTCTCCAGTCGTCCCCTGTACTCTACCCCTGATGAGAAGAGTAAGGTAAGTCGATGGGAGAAAATCTCCCGTCGACCCCGCCTCCCCCGTGGCATTGAGCCCATGGTAACTTGACCTAAGGTATGTTGAGTCCAGCTGCGTTATTCACATAGCTGGAGTTGCCTAGCATAGGTTGACTTACCTAGGTAGTGTAGACATAGCCTTTATCTGAAATATATTTGGAGTTTTCCGTAGGATCCTGGGTACTGTCAAAAGTCAGTATTAGTCCCACTGGGTATGGGGAAAATGCAACTTTCTTATCCTATTTCAATTAAAATCAGAATTGTGGTCATATATATAAAATTTTATTTTTTCCTCTTGGAGGGACTAAATTTTGCTCTAACTGAAGTTGAGGTATGATTGATCTGTTGGACTGTGGAAAGCTGCCTGTCTGGTTTTAAAAGTATTGTGCAATGCTTTTACTACAAAGCAATTGAAACGTAAGCATTCAAGTTGTTCAGTTGTTCTCTTTATAATAGTCAAATAGTGTAAGGGAAGCTTTTAAATAATTCTAAATCATTATGCAACACTTGGCAAAAGATGACAACACTGTGCAACACTGACAAAAGATGAATCTCTGAATACAGAGTTCAGTAGTGGGTTTTGTTTTTTGTTTTAACTTTAATTTTAGGCAACTTGGATTGTTAGCATGCATCACATTCCACTTCAAGTATGAGTAATTATGCTAGTTTAGCAATTATTAGAGATGAAAGAAATTCTGTTAGATATGAATCCTCCTAAACTTCAGTAGCTTTAGTTTTAGCCAGGATAGTGATCAGGCAGTAGTTAGCCATATGCCTGGGGACTATGCTATAGCAAAAAAAGATTGGGCTGATCCTGGGGGTATTTTTATTATAACACATTACAATTAGCATTTTCATTCAGTCCGCCTACTTTCTTGAGTTTTTAGTCTGGTTACAAAAATTCTGCTTTCAGTTCTTTTGTGGCATATGTGTGTAAGATGCCTTTAGTACCTTCATGAAAAGAAGTTGAAATCAGGAATATTTTTCTCCAATATTACAGTACTAGTTAAAATTGTACAAACTCTTTTTTACCATAAAAGTTGTTTTTTTGCATTCCTTTACTATTTTTGAAGACTTTTTTACTCCATAATGCTGAAGTAGAGGAAGAAGAAAAATGTTTTTCAGGATTCATTTGTTATGTGGCCTGTATTCTTCTGGGATGTGCATAACATTTATTTTCAGTGGAGAGATACTATAGATTAAAGAACGCCCACTGTGCATGATTTACAGCAGCTTTTTGTTCTTACACTTCAATTTCTTTTACTATGTATACTCTTAAGTACAGGAGTCTTGTCAGTTGTCCACATTTTAAAAACATCCTGAATCCTGCACCACTGATATTAATGGCAGGTGTCATATTCCCGCACCCCCCATTGACTTCAATGGGAACAGGAGAGAGGGCTTACTGTTTCATTAGTAATTTATCTGAAATATTATTCCATTTTTAAATAAGTACAGTATCTTTCAAGGTTTGACTCCCCACCCCCTTCTTGAATCTCTTAAACCCTACAGTATACTTAATTTGATGTAGTACATTTTTATTATTTTATTTATTTATTTATTCTGTGGTGTGTGAATTGTTTTGCTGTTTAGTGATACTGCATCACTTTTTTCATTATTGGTAACTAGAAAGAAATGTGTTCAATCTGGCTGTGCTCGCCTTTGGTCAAAGAGCCCTAGGTGAAGCAGGATTTGACACCTTTATATCCTACTAAAAATAAGCACTGTTGGGAAAAATATTCAGAATTTCAGTGTTCCCCCCCAATTTTTAGTGTCCTGGATCTGGAGTAAAACTTACAGCTTCTTTACCTCAGATTGTATTTACCTGCTTAATGAACATTAGAAAACAACTTCCCTGATGGCTGATTTTTGAGAGAGATTTTTATTTTCCCACTCTGGATACTTCTGTAAAACTAGAAAGTTTCACTTTCCATTGTTGACTCATTAGTGTCTTGAAGGGATTTAACAGGGAAAAACTCCTTTCATTGTAAAATATTTCTTTTACACATATCAGATTAAGTGACATTATGAGGCCTGCCCTTGATAAGGCAAAGCTATATGTTAGTCAACAAAACATGCTCTGGCTCTGAAGTATATTACCCTGGGGGGGTAGGGTTATGGGATTTTTTCCCTAATGGTGTCAACATGTTTTCTAACTTCTGATAGTACCAATGTGTGTGATGGGCTTGCGGGGGTGTGTGTGTGTGTGTGTGCGCTTTATCTCTTTTAGTTATTCTTCACTTCCTTCTTTGCAATTGTGTTCCTTGGAATCTCTGATCCTCTAATCTCAGAACAACAGGGACTTCAAGATGTATGCTCAATGCAACTTTTTATCATCCTAAAAATAAGTGGATGAAATGGTTGACTATTGGCCTTTGTGTGTGATGTCTGGGAAGTGGTTGGGTTATGCAGTTAAGAGCCAGAGCATGGGGAAAAGATTTATGTCTTGTGATTTAAGGTGAAGCTGTTGAATAGATTCAGTGGAAAAGGCTAGTGAGCCAAATACAAATGTTAATCAAGAGAGGAAGGGGAGTGAGCACTGAGTACTTTTCTTGTTGCAGAAAAGTAAAAGACAAGAATGATAAAAGGAAGAACAAAAGGTCATGTACAACATCGTAAAACAAAGAAGTGAATTCTATGGAAGCAACTCTCTGATAAACATTTAGACAAAGAACAACCTAGCTCATTCAAATTAATACTGAAAGAACTGGCCTTTTGACTAAGATAAATGTGCATCCATTAGTTTAATATCTATAGTTTAGTATCTATAGTTTTGCGAATGGAGTCAGTGGCCAAAAAGTCTAAATCTTGTTGCCTGAGATTAGGCACCTAAGTAAGTGAACTGACCGTTCAGAGATGTTGAGCATCCACAAAGCTGTAGGTACTCATCGCTTTTGACAGATCATTTTTTTAAATTCAGTCACCTAGGTTTGAACATTTTGGCCACTGGTTATTTCTGTTTCTAATCTCTGTGTTCCATAAATCAGATTGCTTCAGGTGTGCTTTTCTTTAAAAGAGTTCAGCTTCTTGTGGGAAACATTTAATTAGTCCCCCTTTTTCCTAAGTAAGGATGCAGGTAGAGGCCTGCAAAAATAACCTAAATTCTTAATTATGTCCCTCTGCCCATGTACCATATAACTCATCACTTATGCCTTACGGAAATTACTAGAGAGAGAGAGAGAAAAAAAACGTATGCTTTATGTGTAGCTGTAATGTACACCTCTACCGCGATATAACGCAGCCCAATATAACACGAATTTGGATATAACGCGGTAGAGCAGTGCTCCGGGGGGGTGGGGTGGCCTACGCACTCCAGTGGATCAAAACAAGTTCAATATAACGTGGTTTCACCTATAACGCGGTAAGATTTTTTGACTCCCGAGGACAGTGTTATATCGAGGTAGAGGTGTATTATGTGGAATCTGAACTCTGAAACCATTACTATTACATAAAGGGCTTTGTAACTGCTCAAAAAAATTATCTTGGATATTCTTTTCACTTCTTGATTTTTATCGTGCTGGACTGGTTATCTATAATTATGTTCTTGAAAGTAAATAATAGCTTTCAGCTAAGTGTGGCCACTGAAGGGAGGGAGGGTTGCCAAAAGGTCTGAGTACTGGACTTGGGACTCCTGAAGCCAGTTCCTTGCTCTGCCAGTGTCTTGCAGTGGTCCTGAGAAGTGCTGATTTTCCTCATTTCCATTGACTTCCATGGGAGTTGGGGGCACTCAGCAGCATGCACATATAGGCCTGGAGTGAGCTTGAGGAAGTCACTTAATTTCTTGGAGCCAGATCCAGTTGAAGTAAATGAACTAAATACAGGGAAAGAGAGCAAAAAGGACTCTTTCCTCTCCCACAGTCTGTTAGCAGGACATGGAGCAACAGAACTATTAGCTGTGTCTTCTGACAGTACAGCAAATCTGTATAGCTATGGTCCCACTGGATGACACTGTCACTCCCCAGTGACATTCCCATACCCTCCTGCAGGATGTTTTAGAACACTGCTTGCAGTGTGCAGGGGTTCCTGTTTACATTGCATGGACTGCACCCAGTGGGAGATCAGTGGAATTGCAGCGGTTTGGCTTCTTTTTGTATTACTGCAAAAGGGGTGGAGTAAAGTGAGAACTTTGTCCTCAGCACCTTAGTTCCGTTATCTGTGAGACTATATAATAATGCCTCATAGGGATGTTGTGAAACTTAAAGGTTATAAAAAACTTTGAGATTCTTGGATGAATGGCACTTTCTAAAATGCATAGTATGGTTATCAACTTACTAACAAAAACAATCTAAAATATAGTCCAAGTGTTTCTTCATCGATGAGAGATTAGGGAGGCAACGTCAGTACACAAAACTGGTCTAATTGCCTTGAAAACAAAATAGGTTCTAAGTTTAGAAAGACGCTAGAATTCTGTGTGGCTGGAAGGAGTCTCTGTTCTGCCTTTCTCACCCATAATATTCCATAGACTTGACTGTCTCCTTACATGATTCAGTGTGTCACATTGGGACGCTGTAATCCTTGAATAAAGAATATGAGGGCTGAAAGAGAACAGTCCAAAGGGGCATATGTGTGTGTGTGTGTGTGTGTGTTTCTTTTAAATGTGCCTAACCAGAAGGGTTATCTTAGGTACTGTCTAAGAAAATATTACTGTTTCAGCATAGGAATAATATTGTCCAACCAACACAGCTGAATTGGGAGCCACACTGCTCCTAGTTTAGCTTTTATACAAGAGTAACTGAAAAAGCAGCTCAATAGAGGGACAGGCTGGAGAGGGGAGTATGTAAAATGGATATGAATGTCAGGAGGGGTTTGTTGCAGCCTCTGTATGTAGGAAGAAGAAGGTGTGAGGGGATGAAGGTTGGTAATAATAATGAGCATTCAGTTCTATTATTTTAAACAACCCCTTCCCCCAAGAATCCTTTACACTTGTAAGTTGTGCTTTAAGAAAATATCATTACATTACAGCTTAAAAATAATTGGAGGCAGGGTATGCAACTAAACTGAACCTTTCCTTCCTTTTCCAGTGTTATCTCAAATATATGTCTATTTGTTGATAGGATTATTACTTTTTAAAAATTGTTTTAAATGGCACTTGAAATTTTTCTTTGGTACAGTAGAACCTCAATTTTATGAACACCATTCTTCACAAACAACTAATTATATAAATCATTTTTTGGTGTGTGTGGGGGGAATCATACAATGAAAGTGCTGTCAATTAAAGAACAAGTCAACGTTTCTTCAGATTCCAGTGCCTTCAGATTCTGATGCCGTTGATGCATTGGAAATTGCTTTGCAGTGGCTTGAAGGACAAGAAGAAAGTGATGCAGTGCACCATATTTCAAGTTCTGCACTGTACTTGTTGTAATTTTGAGACATTTGATTTTATGAACTCCTCCTCAGCCCTCCATTTTAGTTAATAAAAGAGGCCGCACTCTAGTGTATATTTAATGGAAGTATATTGATACTGTTTAAGGTGGTTCAGAAAATTAGATCTTGTCTGATGTTTGATCAGGATGGTTACTGACCGGTAAGAATGCAAGATGTCTTAATACAGTTTTGCAGTGTACATTATATGTTTGCTAACCTCACTGACGAAGGATTGTATTGTCCTCTCAGAGTCACATTTGTTACTTTCATTGACACCAGTTGGAGTGAGAATATGTGTTTGTATCTATGTCTACAGGGAGAATTTGGCTGAGGATGACTTTTAAGGAAAGCATGAATGGTGTAGAGGAAGTGGAGAAAGAATAAACAAGAGGAACTATTTTAGGGTGTGATCCTGCAATTAACCCCTCACTTTATTGATTTCAGCTGGCATTCCTCATACAAATTAAACCTTTTATTAAAATATGTTCTAAAGGCATGGCCTTGCAAAGTGCTGCAAGTCCACAAAATCCTTTGAATGTAAATAGGATTTGAGAGGCTCAGCACTTCGCAGACCTGAACCTTAAATTTGCCTCTGCTATGTGACTAATCTACCTGATCATATTAAATATCTACGCGTAGGTGGTGGCAATAAGTATCTCTTCTTAGTTTGTATGTGGACATGAAGAGAGAGGAAAAGCAGAAAGATACTTCCAGAAATGACAGTAATTTTTAGATACTAAAATAATGGCACACATGTTTTATTTCTGTTCTGTCTGGGTAGCTCTGTAAATTGTATATTGATTATGCTAATATGGCTAGTGCCTCTTATTTATCTGCAGATATTATTCAAACATGTAGATGGAATGCATGCTTTATAAAGTAATCCTCAAAGGAAGAATACTTTTGTGGAAGATAAGATTTTTAAATTCAAGTACCAATGTTAAGCTTATGGCAAGTTATATTGAGTTATAGGAAATGCAAAATATAAGTGAAATATATATATTGTAAACCAAATCTTCTCATACCCCTTGCAATCTTGGTTGCTGTGTTATATTTTGTTTTGTTTCACATCCCTTAAATAAAGTGTTTTTAGGAAGGGTATTAAATCAATAAGTCTGTTTATAGTTTATTTTGGGATATGCGGCTTCTCTTGCTTTAACAAGCTGAAAAGAGCCTCAGATGTTCAGGGAAGTATGTATTTTCTCTCTTTTTAATTTATTAACCTACCCATAGTAGAAGAAAATAGTCTTTTTTTTCAATTATCTGTAGCTTGTATTTTGTTATAGTTTGTAATAGCTCAAAAGCCATAAATCATAGTCTCTGTTCTCCATAAAGGATTTCTACTCAGTGAAAATGCACCTTTTCATAGTACTCTCACATTTCTATTTTCGTCCATTCCTTTTTCCATATGAGGTCTCCCCAAGCATGCACCACTGTTGTCTGCTTCTACTAACAGACTGACCCTTCCATGTGGGGTAGCCCGGTTAGTTAGCAGAATATGTGAATTCTTCCACTGTTAGCTTTATAAACTCTCCTCCACGTACATAAGCTTTGTGACAATCTTCTAGGCAGGAGGGGTGAAATTCTGGTTGGCCAGCAGATGTTGCAGTAAATTAGTGGGAGGTTAACTCTGCTGTCAGAATCTATGGGCCAAATCTGTTTGTTCCTCTACTTAGTGGCCTCAGAGAGACTATTTACATAAAAAGGCAAGTATGATTTAGCCCTAACAATGTTGGTTTTTCAAGTTTCCTAGAACCCTCTGAGTCTGGGCATGCAAGACAGTCTGAATTCAAACCAGAGTATTTCCAGGCTAACAAGTAGCTCTGCCTCTTGGATCGCAAAGCTCAACATATATCTATCTATATTTCATATATCTATATCTCTCTACATATCCATGTGTATATATAAAAGTTCTTGTTTAGAAATGCATTTTTGTAGTATTAAACTTTACTGCAAAATGCTGTTATGAGTCCAAACCCACCAGACTTTATAAAGGTGAAGACAACTGAAGTACTGGAATTCTATTTTCCCTCACTGAGATCTTTTTAAAAAAAAATTATATGCAAATAGAATTTTCTGCAATCAAGGAGTGCAGTGCCACAATTGTTTTGGTGAGCGATTCTTGTTTAGAAACACTTTTTTTTTTTTTAATTTCATCATGTAATTGTATAGTAGGGAATTGATGGTTTATTGCTTTAAGTAGCTGGCAATGTTCTCTGATCTAGTTAGCAAAGAAATATTTCCACCACTAGCAAAACAGGTGACTCTGCGGTCATAAACACTTAACTGTTCAGACAAAATATTGTTTCTCTGAAATAATGTCACAAAAGTATCTAGAATTAATATTCAGCCATAGCAGCATAACATAACATGACTGGAAACACAGGCTTTAGCTCTCCATATGTCCTGATGTTTCTTCTTTTATTGGCATTCAATTACTTTTACTATCCCGGAGTTCTCTCTTCTTATGGTAGGCCATGCTAAATACTTTACTTGTTTAAAAAAAAAAAATCTGAAGAAATCAAAAACTCTTGTTCACAAATATAATCCTAGACTATAAAACTTTGTTTTTTACAGTATTAACTAGAAATATTTGACATAGGCTGCTGCTGTCCACATATCTTCCTATACTTATTTTTAATGTAGTTTGGTAGCCAAAAGCTTTTTGTCTCATTAGTATAAAGTGTAAAGCCCCTAGCAGAGGGATATTGTTGAAAATTGCTTTTGTTTATTGAAAGGAGAAACAATGCTTCAGTTAATGCTTGGGGAAGTTAACACTGAAGTTGAGTATAAGATACAGGGTGATGTTTATCCAAGTGAGTTTAACATGGTATGATAACTGGAAGTTCTTCACACAGTGCACAGTCAACTTGTGGAACTCCTTGCCTGAGGGGGTTGTGAAGGCTAGGACTATAATAGGGTTTAAAAGAGAACTGGATAAATTCATGGAGGTTAAGTCCATTAATAGCTATTAGCCAAGATGGGTAAAGAATCATGTCCCTAGCCTCTGTTTGTCAGAGAGTGGTGATGGACAGCAGGAGAGAGATCACTTGATCATTACCAGTTAGGTTCACTCCTTGTGGGGCACCTGGCATTGGCCACTGTCTGTAGATAGGATATTGGGCTGGATGGACCTTTGGTCTGACCCAGTAGGACTGTTCTTATGTTATGTTCTTATGAATGACAGTGAAGGCTGATGTTCTTATAAAGAGGCTATGAGAAGACTTAATCTGGTTCCTGTTTAGTACTTTGTGGCTACAGAATGATGGACTGGACTATCATTACCTAATGTAGCAAACAATTTTTATTAGTTGGAGGAAGAATCTGGCCATGGTGTAAAGGAGAGCTAGTTGATATTTTGTAGGCTAACTCTATGATGAAGGTTCCTTATTCTAGGGCTTTTATTTTTGTTCTGTTCTCCTCTCTACCATATTTTTCTTTTCAAAGGTTCATCTTTCCTGACAAATATGTCAGTCTAGTTGACTGTTATTGGCAAGTTTTTTATGCCTGTTGTGATCTACTTGGCTCTTTTGTGACTAAGAATCCATAAAGAGCTTGAACAACAGTTTAAAAAAGATGCTAACCACAAAGTTACCTGCTAACATGCTGGTCAGAAGTTTCCTTTCTCTTTTTTAATGTAACATGTGTGGAAGTTGAACTTTGATAATGTGCACACTTCGGAGTTCTCATACAGGAGAGTCTATTTCTCCAGAAAATATTTAAAAGCTGGCTACTATACTAACAGCAGTTATTTTTATATAATATACTATGGTACATTTACTAAAAATAAGCTCTTTTGAGATAGTCTTTAGGTGTTTTTACGTATTAATTTTCAAAATTCTGCAACTTGCAATGTGCCTGTCAAGCAGTAGTGCAAATTAACAAAATTTTGCTATGTATATATGTCTGCCTCCATTAGTAAGGGGAGGTTCTGGTACCTCTGCTGATGGAAATAGTCAATGCATTTCTGCAGAAAGATTTAGTCCTCCAGTTTACATATCTTAAAGGCAGAAGTGAAGACCTACTTAAAGCAAAACAAAACAAATCTTGTTAACATCCTAGAAGGCTACTGTCTGCTCTCTAAATTTCCCTTTTTGGAAACAGCTGTTGGGAAGGTCATTATATATCTTTTAAAAATCTCATTATTTTTAATCCACTTTCATGATTTTTTTGAGGTCTGCCCATGATTTTTTAATACTTGGTGATGCTGTAAATATGAACTGTCCCCTCTACACTTTTTCCCCACTGGAAGGGAGAAGGAACTCTTTTTCTCTACTGCACCTTCAACTCAAAGATTTCTCACCTTTGGGAGCGTAATAAGGAAGTAGTAGTTCTGCTGCTTGACTCCTCCCCTGCTTTCACTTTGGTGGGTCATTTTCTGCTGTGAATAGCTCCAGTGCCTGCCTCTGCAGCACCCTAAAGCTTCCCAATGCAGTTCCAGAATGAAGCTGACATGATTCTTGTCCATTTTACTCTTGCCCAGAAGGTTTTGAATAGTCAATCTGGCGAGAGTGGTGTGTGCTTAGGGAAGCTGTGAGCCATAATAAAGATGCCGGCATGGTCTGTTTGCAGACTCAGTAAGACAGCACTGTGTTGGTTCACGTTTGCAAGGGTATCTTTACAAGTGTAGTATTCGCTTTTTTTTCTTTTTTATCTTAAATTTAGTGGAAATTAATGGTTTAGCACCCACACCGCCAGAAAGAGCTTCCCACTTACAATATCAGGGTTGGAAGGGACCTCAAAAGGTTGTCTAGTCCAACCGCCTGCTCAAAGCAGGACTAATCCACAGACAGATTTTTGCCCCATATCCCTAAATTGCCCCCCGAAGGATTGACCTCACAGCCTTGCATTTAGCAGGCTAATGCCAAACCACTAAGCTATCCCAATGTAGAGTAGGTGAGTAGAGTCTTGATGTCTTGTCTTAGTCCCTAATTCAGTTAGGTAACAGAATACCTGTTTTAAATCCACAGTACTGTGTCCCAGAGGAAATTTGACTTGTTTCTTAATCCATGAGATCTCTTTGGTCACTCTGCTGTGCAGAAGCTACATGCTTTTGGACAAGGTGTGGTGCTATGATCTGGTTTGAGGTTTTGCAGCTTGCATTGGTTCTGTGCTAGGCAATGTTCTCTTGCCCTGTTGCACCAGCATTACTGGCTTTCAGAACTGAAACTAGGGAGATGACGCATGAGTCATTTCAGCTACCCACCTAACATCTTGTGTTTTTTTGTTTTTGTTTGTTTGTTTACCTTTTCCTGGCAGTAGAAGAAAATGAAACGGAGGACCAGCAGGCGTGTGTGGGACAGATAGCCGCACAGACTGGTAATGCTGAATTCCTTCATTAGTGCTTGTTTGCTGTTTTACAACAGTGTGAGATTTATTTTTTCGAAGTCTGCTCTCATCTTATTGAATTTCAACTTCGAATGCACTTCTAAAGCCCAGGAAAAATAAAATCTCACTTTTCAGTGTCAGAAAATAGAGAATATTGCTGTTTGTAGCGTATCCAACTGAAAGGGAAGCATTAACCTTTAAAGTCCAAGATGGTTTATCTGCAGACAAACTACCACGTGCACCCACAAAACCCAACCCCAAGCATCCATCTTCATGAAACTATTATGTGTCTTGGGCTAGTTATTTTATAAATGATTATGGTATCCATTCCTTGTAATGATAGGGCATTTTTCCTGTTATAGTCTAATATGATTTCTAGAATTCAAGAAATGATTATTTTGTTTTTTGTTTTGATTATGGTCCTGGTCCTGCAAACAGTTATATAAATACTTATTCATGTGGGTAGTCCCATTGACTTGACTGAAGTTACTCTTATAAGGCCTCCTTTCTTAAGGGTTCTCCAGGTTGATTCCTAGAATCCATGGATTTAAAAAAAAAATAAGAATTTATAGGCAATAATTTGATTCCTTTTTAGATTGTAAAGAATACTTTAAAGCTATTAAGTGAGTACTGTATACATCTTGTTGTTAATGTTTGTTGCAATGCAGGTGAAACACTTGCATTTAATTTCTTTATTTTTAAATAGAGAAAGGAAAGGTTCTCTAAATCACAGGAATGAATTTATGCCTAAATTATTGTGTTTTTTTTTTAACGTGAGAACTAATAAATGCCGTATATATTTTCAAGCAGAAAAAGAGTGGGCTGTAAAGCTGAAGAATAATATGTCAGGAAATGATCCAGTTTTCTACTGTTTTTATTTTTATTTTTGTATTAACTCTGAGTTGTTAAATAATCTTTAGTGCATTCATTTTCATATTACTAATTTATCTTGTCTTCTGGTATCTTCATTGTATAAGAAGACATTTATTTATTTATTTGGCTGTCACAAGAACTTAATGCTAAAAATTCAACAATAACTCCAGATATTTCTGATCCAGACAGTGTAGAAGGTCCATACTTTATCTACGCTGCCAGAAGTTTTTATAGTAATACTTTGTATCTAAGCTCTGGCTCTAACCATTAAATGTGCTTTTTATAGAGTACCAAGTTATAAATGTAGTGCAGCTACGGCATATTAATCTTACTGCAGAGATTTAATGAGGCAGTTGTTTTGCGATGGACACTATTGGGAGCAGAAAGCGACATAGTTTTACTTTACCACTGAGCTGCAGAAATATTCCTTGCCTGGTAATAATTATAACCACATGATCTTAGTTTTCCTTTCTTTTGCCAGCACTTTTCCATGCAGAAGTGGCTTGGAAGCCAGTGAAATGGATTGGAAACTGGGCAGTTTTCATGGTCGTTTGACATTTTAGCTCTGATCAGCTATGGATCCTTGTTGCATAGAGAGAAATATGTAAGATGAGTTTCAAGAATACAGATAGCCTTGCCCGTCCATTGAGAGGCCTTTTAGATATTCATTACTTTTACTCGACTTTTATATGGGTTATAAAAAGTAAATGTGGTGAAACCTCATTTTTACATGGACAGGATGGAATTTCTACTGGTTGGCCTTAAGCTGATCCCATACTAGAAATTAATTGAAGTCCATGGGTTTATTGCAGCCAACTCTTTTAAGCCAATGCAGTTTTTCATTTTCCCCAAAGTTGCAGTTTTATTAGACCAAGTTATAGCAATAACATCCCTCATGAGGAGGAGGAAGAGGAGCAGGACAGAACCACCTGTCAGAGAACATAGTTATGAGAAAATTGTACTACTTTTAATTTCCACTTACTGATTATGTTAACATTATTTATAACAGAAGACAGGCCTTGATATTTTTTTTATTGTGTTCATAAGTTGAATGTATTTCTCTATCGAATCTAATCTTCCTTTCTATACTAGATAATTAGAAATGTAGTCTGTAGGTCATGTTCAGTTGCAGACATTGTAAGGTGGGGGTGGGGGGAGGCTAGAGCCGTGTTTGTTACAGATGGTAGTGGGGCATGGCTGTGGAGTTTACAGAATTGACAGTGGTAGTGTTTGGGATGGAGATGTATGAATAGATGATTGTAGTATTTGTGGCTTCTTTTGTTGCAGATGTTAGGATGAAGAGGGGTAGTAATGGTACTTAGATGTACTTGATGCAGTCTGTTTGAAAGCACTAGCCTTAATTAGGAGGAGGTAAAGCTACAACTGCATTTGAATGAATATTGCATTTATGAACCAGGTTTTATCTAGGCTCACAAGGAGCTTTTCAAATGATGGAACTAAGCATGTGTGCAATCACAAACATACAGCCACCTCTAGGGTGGAAGACAGCTGCTGTTATGATTTAGAAAACCATCCCACAGACTCCAAGTTATATGACCTATTTAAAAAAATATATATTTTTGTGCTGGTGTCTCTCCAAGAGACCCACAGAGAGGCTGAGACTGCCAGAACTCATTTCACAAGAGCATCATAGGCTAAAATTGAACCTAGGTCCCAGAGGGTCCCCCTGAAGTGTTGACCTAAAAACAAATGTGCCAGTTGGCTAGAGCATGTATTCTAAAGTTGCCGCAAAAGGGAATAAGCTTGACTGACTCCTGTCCCTGTAGAGTTATATCTGTGAATGCAGAAGTAGAAGCAAAAACATTTGTATTACTGTTAAAATTATTCTAATTTTAATAACTACTATCTAAGTAGTAAGCTTTGACTTGAGAAATTCTTCATGTTTTTGTGTGCTCAGGTGTGTGTGTGTGTTGTGGTGTTGGATTCTTGTAAAGTGCCAGTATTCATAACCAATAGGTCTTGAATTCCTCCCTCCCGGCCTCCTTTTTTTTAAAGCATGGTAGTTAAAGCAGAGTCAGACTCTGACCTTATTTTAAAACAAACAGGTCTGTAAACTTTATGTGCAGCATTTAAATACTCATGTTAAAATTCAGACCCAGTGCCCACATTTTCCTGAGTGCTGTCAGTTTTATGAGATGAAACTGGGAGCCTGAGCTGAGCAACTAACAGTATGCAATATGCACGTGCTACTTTCCAACAAGTGTTTAATGATGTTGGGGTCAGTTTGCAAGAGTTAAGACAATTATTTCTTTTCCTGAACTGCTTGTAACCTAGTGGTATTTTAACTACTCTGTTAAGCTTACTGAAGAACTTGGAAAAAGTTACTGGTGCACAGGTTGTTTAGATCTAGCTTTTAAAAATGGCAGAAGAGCTTTCCTAGGTTCATATGGTGTCACTTTTGGCAGTGTTAGTTTGCATACTACTACTTAATTTGGAAGTAGCTGCCTGAGTTAATGTTCTTCTTCTAGCATCAAGAAATTTAAATTTGTAAGAATCTTGCCATGTATGTAGGTGTGGTTTAATAGAGCAAACATACCCATTCACCACACTAATTTCTTTCACTCATTTGTTGATGCTCTACAATATAACTCCCTTTAAAAACAAACCTTGCCCTTTATCCTGTCAGAGAGATTCTTCTGGCTTAGCTCATGAGCCACATAGTGTGAGGAAGCTCACTTAATGACAGGTCTGTTTCATTTCTGGTTTATGCATAAGTATCCTCTATCATTGATAAATGATTTGAAGGGCAGCAGTGTTTATTGCAGGTTTCAGGGAGCTGTTAAGAGCCTTGACACTTGGGGCAGATATAGGGAATGGTTGGTATTAGTGGCAACTGCACCATCACAGACATCTCTTTGTGGAGGAGTGGTGGTGATGACTTTTGTAGCAGACAGAAAAGGATTAGATGCTAACTGAACTTCTTTCTCTGTTTTTATTAAGAATTCATTTTTTCAGGTGATCTATTCTAGCTGCATAAGGTGAAGCGCTCTCAAATGTCTGAAAAGCAAATGAGGCTGCCAAAATGGAAAAAATTGGTGAAATGTGTGGGCTCCTTTGTACACTGCCATTTTAATTTTTATTACATTTGTTGTATTGTGGTTCCTGAGAAGAACAAAGGAAACTGCCGGTTTGCTTTATTGGAGAAGTGTTTTGTTTTATTTCTGTCTTTGGGGGAAATGCATAGTAAAATGGGCAAAAAGTAGAAATAGTTAAGGCACCACCGTGTACTCTTCCTCAAAAGAAGAAAAGTCACTTCCAAATTACTCTTCATATAACCTCATTCCAGCGTTAGTCATTTACAGAGCTGAGGTAGTTCAATAAATTGTATGGTTCCTACTGTGCTCAAGGAATTTGGCTGAGATCACCTGACTCATTTAACTTAGAACCTGATAGTGGGATCATGCCTGCTATTTTGGGGTTAGAACTAGCTTGTCCCACTGATTGTCAAAACACTTGTTATCATCCCAAACAGACAAAGGTGTCCTTGTGGACTAGTTATAATTTATAACAGTTTCAAGCTTCCCATGGTCTGGCAAAACAAGGAATCCATCCTACTTATTCTTTAGTTAAATTGTATCCAAGCTAAAGCACATACATAGAACTTTAACCCAAATCATAGTTTTTTCTGTAGTATTGTTTTACATCAAATAATAGAGAGAGAGAATATTGAGTCTGGCTTATGAAATACAGAACAATTTCATCTTTATGTTATTCAGTTCAGTTTATTTTAATCTTTTATTGAATGCTGGTAATTTCCTGTGAAATGCTACAGTTAACTGTGAAAAGAAGCTTTCCTAAACTCATTGGTTTTTTTTTTTTTTTTAAATTTTCATTGAACACTGTTTAATTGTAAAGGTAATATGTCACTTTCTTATAGTGATCAAAGCCCCTGGATAATCTGTGAAAAAATTGATAAAGTTAACACTGAAGTGTGGGAGAGTTGTTTGAAAGGGGGAGAGTGCTGTTGTTTGAAGGTAGAGGGGAAATTCCTTTCATTATCAAGAATAGAAAAAAAGTTAAGGAAAGAGATTTCCTCTGCTTATTTAGAAATAAAATCTAAAGTGTATTTCTCCTGTACAGCAGGCTCATGCCAAATTTATTTCTGCTTGTTGGTAACAAGAAGAACCAATCTGATTTTTAAAAGGATCTGTTCTTAAAAGCCCTGAGGTCACAGTCTTGATTTTTCTTTCAGATGCTAACTGTAAACTAGAAGACAAGGCAGAAGATGGAGAGGTGATAGATTGTAAGAAAAGGCCAGAAGAAGGGGAAGAGTTAGAGGAAGAAGCTGTGCACAGCTGTGACAGCTGCCTCCAGGTGTTTGAATCACTGAGTGATATCACAGAACACAAGATTAATCAGTGTCAACTGACAGGTAAACAATACTTATCACTTTGTGGCTTCTTGCATTGTTCTATTTCTGATTCCAGTTCCTTTCTTCAGATTCACCTCCCTCCCACAAGTTGTTTTACTCCTACACTTGAATGCTTAAGCCTTAGCTGATGCCCATCATTAATTCTGTGGCAAAATTATGCTGGGAACTGGTGCACCATAAATTTTGTTCAGATTGGATAATTACTGCATTCACATCTGATTTAAACTGTGCTTTAGCTTTTAGAGGGCCTGGCTACGACTCTGTTTTCCAGACTTATAGCATACAGTTTTACGTGCTTTTTGACTTAAATTAAAAAAAAAATTATGACAACCGATGATGCTGGTAAACGGGTTTCACTGCAGTTGGATAATGGATGAATTCATACAATGGTGGGCTATAGATCGTGATCTGATACTTCTTTGTTCTTAGCTGTTACAACAAATGAGCATACAGTGATCAATAAATGGAGGTTGAGGGGAATAACAGCAAATTGTTAGACTATAAATAAAAATGCAAACATTAAGTGGCAGAATTGAATGCATATTGGACACTATTAACTTCTCACAAACACAGCTGGGTAGATGGACCTGTAACTACCTTGAGTCATTTAATTTGTAGGCAAAGAAGCAGTAGTCTAAAGACTTGTCCTTGTTCATCCAGTGAGATCTTCATAGGTGACACAATTTGCTCATATGAAATCTTATTGAAGTAGTTTTGTTTTTAGGTTTACAGACTATTCTAATGGATGATACACAGGTCAAAATAGACTGAATATCAGGGGAAAGGCATTTTATTTCCATTAAATAGTAAGTACTTTAGTTTGAACTATTAAGAGATGAAATTCAGTTGTTATACGATACAGCTATTATGGGGCAGGCTTTGCATGATTATAATTTTGTATGTGCAGGAATCCAGTCCCATATTAACTGCTTTATTGAAAGAGTTTGCCTTCATTTGCCTATTAACCCCCTGGTGTCAAAAAAAGCCTCCAGAGCCTACAGTAGTGTAGACAGCAAGTGGCACTGCAGCTGATTCAGAATGAAGTGGAGAAAGGAGGCAGACAGAGGAGTAGGGAGTAAGCAGAAGCAGAAAAAATGTCAAGGGAAGAAACTGAAATTGCTGAAGGATTTTAATCCCAAACCTAGCTTGTGGAGAACGAAACTATGATTCAATCTGGAAGTATTTGTAATACCAGGAGAGAGATTTTACCTTTTCTCTCTCTTTCGTTGCCATTTCTTGTTTAAATATTGTTCTGTCTTAAATTTAGGCAATTCAGTCCTTTCCTAATCACTCCTGCAAGTTTTTAGTGTGTGACTTGGCTCTGCTTGAGGCAATGTCTCCCATCTGTGACTGGTGAGGCACTGTTTCTGGTGGGATGGCTTTTCTCTATTTTGTCTTATTCGGCTGTCTTATTGTTATGCTGTCTCCTCTTTTGTTACCTCTTCTGTTCTATCTTCTTTTGTGCTTCCTCACTCTTATTGATTTCCCCCAGACCCTCAACAAAAATTTCCTTCTCAGTACCTCCCTCCCTGCCTCAAATCCCACTTATTCTTACCCTGCTTTTCCCCCTTATTCTGATGCCTGCACTACCCCTTTCCCCTAATTTGCTCTCCACCCTAAGCAGTCCCCTGATTTCTCCCATGCAATAGGTGCTCTGCTCTCATACTGCAAGCAGCATGAACTGAACAGTGTTTCCGCACCATAGCTGGAAAAGTGAAAGAGGAAAAAAATCCTCCAGCACTGCTTCTAATCTACATCACCTTTGGCCTTGCTAGAAGGCAGATGGTGCTATGCTAAATAAGGACTAGAGTGAGTTTGCTGCATGAGTCAATTTGGAAGAAAAAAGTTTGGTTTTGAAGAGAGGTATTTAAGCCCCTTTAAGAAAAAAAAAATCACTCTTGCAAGAAAATGGGTGGTTGTTAATGGGTTTGTCATGAAGAGCAAATGAGGCTGCCACTCTGAACCTTAGCGTCCAAAAGATGGGGTACCAGCATGAATTCCTCTAAGCTCAATTACCAGCTTAGTACTTGTAGCGCTGCCACCAACCAGGAATTCCAGCGCCTGGTACACTCTGGTCCCCGCAAAACCTTGCCTGGGGACCCCCAAGACCCAGACCCTCTGGATCTTAACACAAAGAAAGTAAACCCTTTCCCTCACTGTTGCCTCTCCCAGGCTTCCCCTCCCTGGGTTACCCTGGAAGATTACTGTGATTCAAACTCCTTGAATCTTAAAACAGAGAGGAAAATTCACCTTCCCACCTCCTTCTCTCTCTGCCTCCCAGACTCTCCCTGAGAGAGAAAGTAATCCTAACACAGAGAGAAAATTAACCTCTCTCTCCCCCTTCCCTCCTTTCTCCCCACCAATTCCCTGGTGCATCCAGACCCAGTCCCTTGGGGTCTCACCAGAATAAAAAACAATCAGGTTCTTAAACAAGAAAAGCTTTTAATTAAAGAAAGAAGTAAAAATTATCTTTGTAAATTTCAGATGGAATATGTTACAGAGTCTTTCAGCTATAGACACTGGGAATACTCTCCCAGCCTAAGTATACAAGTACAAATTAAAATCCTTTCAGCAAAATACAAATTTGAACTCTTTCCAGCCAAATACACATTTGCAAATAAAGAAAACAAACATAAGCCTAACTCTCTTTACCTACCTAGTACCTACTATTCTGGACATATAAAAGACTGTATCAGAGAGAGAGATTGGAGAGAAACCTGGTTGCACATCTGGTCACTCTCAGAACCCAGAGGGAACAACAACCAAACACTAACAGCACAAACAAAAACTTCCCTCCCTCAAGATTTGAAAGTATCCTGTCCCCTGATTGGTCCTCTGGTCAGGTGACAGCCAGGCTCACTGATCTTGTTAACCCTTTACAGGCAAAAGAGATATGAAGTACTTCTGTTCTATTAACTCTTAACTATCTGTTTATGACAGGGTTGTAGCAAGAGGATTCAAAATAACAAAAGCCTTTTGTCTGCTTTTGCTCTTAGGGTGCCAGGCAGGCAAAGAAGCCAACCCTACTTTACATTAAATTGCATATATATATTTATACGAGAGTAAAAGTGATCTGCATGTATATATTTATAAGAGAGTAAAAATGGAGGAAATGACCAGTATAGCAGAAGAGATTCCCTTTCCTTGGCTCTTCAGAAAACTCCTAAAAATAAATTAAACAGGTTCTTGCTAATAGGACTTGTGTGCCTGGGCCAGGAATAGTATAAATGTTATAGAACTAGGGCATGAAATGTATTGACTCTTGTGTTTTGTGCTCATTTCTGCTATATTTGTTAGAAACAGCTATTAGACATGTGGCTCTGTAATAAAAGCAATAGTAATAATGTACATGAAATATGTGGTGTTTGTTTTAGCATCTTTAGAGTTCTACCCAATTCACAATTAAATTAGTGGAAAAACTCTGACCAACGTCAGTGGGTGCAGGGTCAGGATCAAAGCTTCATTACAAAAATATAACCATGTCTGAGTTTCTTGAGCAGCCCCCCACCTCTTCTTCTTTTTCTTCTTTCTGCTACCTTCTTCCTAACCAACGGCATCTGTTTCTTTCTCTGCTTGTCTTCTTTTTCAAGAAAGTCTATGAAACTAGTAGGCATTGAAGAGCTGTATGGACCCTTTTAAAAGCAGTTTGTCCATAATGTTCAAACTTGGGTGTCTCAAGTTAGGCTCCCCAATCAGTATGGATTGTCTTTCAAAAGTGCCTGAGAACCTGCAACTTGCATGGTTTTCAGTGATCTTTGGAGGTGCTCTTGGGGTGGACTTGGACCTACTTTTTAATAGTTTATAAATACTGTATATTGACCCTGTTGTTCAGATGTTTGATGTGGGACTATAATGGGCTTAATCAAAAGGGTTGTTGAGGAAACAGACAGGAAGGCAAAACAATGCCCCTTGTATGAGAGACACCTCTTAGCGAGCCTTTGTTGTTTGTTATAGGGTAATGGGAGAGCCATTGTCCCAAGGAGTCTGGCCTCCTGTTCAGCCTACAAAACTGGTAGCACTCCTGAAAATCAGGTCATTCTGATTTCAGCTCTCATATCTATATTTAGATTTGTAACTTGAGGCACCCACGTCTGAAAATTTTGGCTTTCTTCTACTGAGACTGCTACACAATAAGCTCGCTTTGTCAAATCTCCGTTCTGTTCTCTTCTCCAAAGATAGAAGTAGGACTGAGGCTGGTGATTCTTGGAGAAGTATCAGTTTACTTTGCAGGCTCAATCTTGAGTATCTTGAATTGCTGGTTTGTCACTAAGTTGTGTAAGGAAAGGAAAAGAGGCTATCCACAATTGTTTCTTCTCATCCAACAGATTGTTGGTGGGGTTGAATCCTACGCTTGCTTTCTGGAGGAGTGGATAGTTACTTTTTTATCCTAATGTGTATGCTGTGATCTTTTCAATTTGGGCCTGATCCCAACGTCCACTGAAGTCAGTGTAAAGATTCCAGTTGACTTCAGTGGATGATGGATCAGGCCCTTTACAAGATGTGCAGTAGTAGTTTTTTTCCTATTGTAATTTTTTTTGTACTGACATTTTATATGAAAAGAGCTGATGTTTTATTCATGTTAATTGTTCACACCTAAAACATTCTTGGGATATAGATAATGGATTAAGGAAAAAAGACAGAATTTTTCACACTATGTATTCACCAGTATGTAAGACACTGAACTATGTTAACTTAGTCTCCTGAAAAGATGAGCTGTAAAGGTATAGTATTAATAGAGAAGTTCTCCTTCTGATCTTAATGCTCTTTACTTTGTCCTTCTCACAGGGTTGTGTTTTTAACAACTCATGGATCACTTACAAGCTGTCATTCTCTGACTAAAGCTGTGATATCAAACAAAGGATCTTGGTAACATTGCTGTTGATTATGAGGTGATTCTTTAGATGTGTTCGTGTGGAGCCCCCTGTAGGGTGCAAATGTGCCTCTTGTACATGAGATAGGATTCTTTGAATAATAGTATCCAAGACCGCACATGCATCCTGTGCCTCTTCAGGTTTCCATGCAAGGGCCAAAATGGGTGGGGCAACCACAGCCTTCCCTCATTTCCCTCTTAGTGCTTAGAGATGGAACCCAGTCAGCTCTCTTCAGAAACCCTACATTGGTTCCCCTAAATCTCTTCCAACCTAGTTAGTGAAGATCTCTTACCACCAAACTGATCAGCTTCCCAATATACTGCCCTGTACAGCAGGATAAGGCACTTTGGGCCAATTGCCACAACTTATATCAGAATCCAATTCTCAGGGTTCAAACCATGCCTGTCTTGTGATGTAACGATTTTTGTCAAGGGTGGATACAGCTTAGAGAACCACATCCCAAATTAGTTTTCTGTGTGGTAAGTCCGTCTCCACCAGGACCCACAGGAGAACATTCAGTTCAGCTCTTCTTGGGCAATCGAAGTGGATGACTTTGGACTCAAAGATAAGGAATACGAGTACAGTAAGGCTGGATAAACTAGTGCAGGGGTCGGCAACCTTTCAGAAGTGGTGTGCTGAGTCTTCATTTATTCACTTTAAATTAAGGTTTCACATGCCGGTAATACCTTTTAACGTTTTTTAGGTTTCTCTCTATAAGTCTATATATAATGTAACTAAACTACAGTTGCAGGTAAAGTAAACAAGGTTTTCAAAATGTTTAAGAAGTTTCATTTAAAATTAAATTAAAATGCTGATCTTAAGCCACGGGCCTGCTCAGCCCACTCCCGACCTGGGGTTCCGTTCACCTAGGCCAGCAGCTGGCTGAGCGGGGCCTGCGGCTGGAACCCCAGGTTGGCAGCGGGCTGAGCAGGGCTGGCGGCCGGGACCTCAGCGGGCTGAGCGGGGCTGGCGGCCGGGACCCCAGACCGGCGGTGGGCTGAGCGGGGCTATTTTGTCATTTGGGCGAGAGAGAGACACCACAAGCATGAGAATCTGGTGGTTAGAGATCTTAACCAGGATGTGGGAGATCCAACATCTAGTCCCCCTACTCCAGTGACTCTTAAATTATTTATCCACTGTGGAACAGCTTCCACAGAAAAGACTGAGGGAAGCTCACATCAGAATATCCTATAGCCCAGTGGTTAGAGCACTTACCTGAGAGGTAGCAGATCCCTGTTTAAGATGCTTCTCCATCTTTCGTGGACCAGGGTCTGCCACATCCCAGGTGAATACCCTAACCACAAGCCTAAAAATTATGAGAGCGCTCTGCTTCCCTCCCCTGCAGTTTCTTGCTAAAACAGCATAGGAGCCTAACACCAGGAGAGGTTTTGCAGCTGAGAATTGCTAGCAGAGAGAGGTGCCTCCCTGCAGCCTGGACTTAGGTGCTTATCTCTGTGAGAGGGGCAGGGTTTAGCACACCCCCCTCTAGTTGGCATCACCCATTGGTTGGCTTAGGCAGCTCCCTGCCTAGGATGCTGGCTTCATGAATCGGAGTCTAAGGCTGTGTCTACACTGCCCTTTCAGCGCTAAAACTTGTCGTTCAGGGGTGTGAAAAAACACATCCCTGAGCGGCAAAAGTTTTAGCACTGAAAAGCGCCAGTATAGACAGCGCTTTATCTCCTGGCGATAAAGGTAGCACCGCTTGTTCTGGGTGGGTTGTGGTTTTTTTGGTCATCGGGAGAGCTCTCCCCCAGCAATATGGGCAGTGTAGTCAACGCTTTGTCACAGCGCTGCCGCAGCCACACTGTAATGTGGGCAGTGTAGACGTACTCTTAAGGATCTTTCTTTCCCCATTCGTTGTACAGGAGTCTAGTTTCCTAAGGGTATGTCTACACTGTCCACGTTACAGTGCGGCCGCAGCAGTGTAGACACGCTTTATCACCAGGGGAGAGCTTTCCTGGCGATAATTAAAAAAAACCCACCCTGAACAAGCAGTGGTAACTTTATTGCCGGCAGTGCTAAAATTTTTGTCACTCGGGGAGTGTTTTTTCACACCCCTGAACGACTAAAGTTTTAGCGCTGACAGTGGCAGTGTAAACACAGTCTAACTCAGGCTTTGTGAATCACAGTGATTTTCTAGGCACCTAAATGTTAGGTGCTGTGACGCTCAGCACACTTGAAATATGCCCTCTTCCTATTCGGTCAGCTTGGTCTCCTAGTGAGCTACAGAATATCATCTTGTATCCTATTACTGATGATCGAGCTCAGAGGAGCTCTGTTCTGTGAGAGTGTACCTCCCTGAAGACAGGTTCCTGATGCACAGGATAGAATCAAACCTGATTACGACGGTATGGATGCATGTGGAGCAGCTAGGTCATATGTTGGTTTGCGGATATGTGATGCCACTTGCTAGACTTCACTAGCAGCCACTCCAGCTCTGGCTTAGGTTAGTGTGTGTGTGCTAATAAAATTTATTGATGACAAAGTTGGAAGGTATTGCCAATATGGTTAAGGACTGGAATATCATATAAGATGATCTGGACTACCTTGTAAAATGTAGTAATAGAAATGGGATGAAATTTAGTAGTGTAAAGTCATGCATTTAGGGACTAACAGCAAGAATTTTTGATATAAGCTGGGGACATATCAGTTGGAAGTGATGGCGGAGAAGAAAGACCTAAGTGTATTGGTTGATCATAGGATGCCTATGAGCCTATAAGCCACCAATGTGATGTGGCTGTGGAAAAGACTAATGCAGTCCTAGGATGCATCAGGTGAGGTATTTCCAGTAGAGACAGGGAAGTGTTAGTAGCATTATACAAGGTATTTGGGTAACATCATCTGGAATGATAATACAAGAACTAGGGGTCACCAAATGAAATTAATAGGCAGCAGGTTTAAAACAAATAAAAGGAAGTTCTTCTTCACGCAGCGCACAGTCAACTTGTGGAACTTCTTACCTGAGGAGGTTGTGAAGGCTAGGACTATAACAGTGTTTAAAAGAGAACTGGATAAATTCATGGTGGTTAAGTCCATAAATGGCTATTAGCCAGGATGGGTAAGAATGGTGTCCCTAGCCTCTGTTCATCAGAAGATGGAGATGGATGGCAGGAGAGAGATCACTTGATCATTGCCGTTAGGTTCACTCCCTCTGGGGCACCTGGCATTGGCCACTGTCGGTAGACAGATACTGGGCTAGATGGACCTTTGGTCTGACCCGGTACGGCCTTTCTTATGTTCTTATGAATACTGTGTTCAATTCTGGTCTCCCACATTTAAGAAAGAGATTAATTCAAACAGGTGCAGAGAAGGGCTACTAGGATGATCTTAGGAATGGAAAACCACGATTTGAGGACTTCAATAACTCAGACATAGGTTAGGGGTTTGTTACAGGAGTGGGTGGGTGAGATTCTGTGGCCTGCATTGTGCAGGAGGTCAGACTAGATGACCATTATGGTCCCTTCTGACCTTAAGTCTATGAATCTCTGAAAACTTACCTTATGAGAGGAGATTCAAAGAGCTTGGCTTGTTTAGCTTAACCAAACAAAGGCTGAGAGGAAATATGATTGCTCTCTATAAAAACATCAGAGGGAGAAAGAGGAGTTATTCAAATTAAGCGCCAATGTGGATACAAGAACAAATGTGTACATACTGGCCATGAACAAGTTCAGGCTTGAAATTAGATGAAGGTTTGTATCAGAGGAGTGAAGTTCTGCATCAGCCTTCCAAGGGGAGCAGTAGGGGCAAAAAACCTAACTGCCTTCAAGACTGAGCTTGATAAAATTATGGAGAGTGCCTACATACCACTGTAGGCAATCTGCGACTAATAACAGCAAATATCTCCAGTCGCTGGATGGGACACTAGATGGGGAAGACTTTGAGTTACTACAGAGCCCTCAAAGTACTACAGGTGTCTGGCTGGTGGGTGTTACCCTCATGCTCCAGGTCCAACTGATCGCCGTATCTAGGATTGGGAAGGAATTTTCCCCTGGGTCAGATTGGCAGAGACCCTGGGTTTTTTTGCCTTCCTCTGTAGCATGGGGCATTTGCAGGTATAAACTTGTGAATGGTGGATTCTCTGTAACTTGAAGTCTTTAAATCATGATTTGAGGACTTCAGTAACTCAGCCAGAGGTTATGGATCTATTACAGGAGTGGGTGGGTGAGGTTCTTTGGCCTGTAATATGTAGGAGGTCAGATTAGATTATCATGAAAGTCTCTTCTGGCAATGAAGTCTAAGAAGGTGATGATTTCACTTGATGTTGTTACAAAACTGAGTTGGTAGAAAGAATCTGGAAACATGCATGGAGGGGATACCATTCTCTATCCCTTCCCCACCAAAGACCTTAATCATAGACACATCATGTAGGGAAGCCCTTTTGGACCACCTATAAATGCAAGAGACTTGGTCCCCAGAGGGTATGGGGCTCCACATCAATGTCTTGGAGCTCTGACACATGAGGCTAGTCTGCGTGGTCTTCCTCCTGTTCTTAAAAACTCCACAATGTAGATCTTGGTAGATAACATCTCTGTGATGCACTAGATAAACAGGCAAGGAGGCACATGCTCATCTTCCCTCTGCATGGAAACCATCAAGCTCTGGATGTGATGTCATTGAGGTGGAATAATCCCAACAGCTCCTCACTTCCTGGGTGTCAGCAGCAACCTGGTGGACTTGCTGAGCAGACAGTTGGTCACCACTTGAGTGGTTGCTGTAGAAGTCCATCATAGAGACAGTATTCCTCCATTGCTAGGCCCTGCGTGCCACTAATGTTAATGTCAAGTGGTAGAACCCTTATTCTAGAATGAGTATGAGTCTTGGTCATAACCAGATGCCCTCCTTCTGCAGTGGTCCTAAGGCCTTCATGTATGTCCTTTCATAGAACCTCCCAGTCCCATCAAAGGTGACAAAGCCACTATCAGTCTCATAGCTCCATACTAGCTGAAGCAGGTTTGGCTGGCAGACTTACTTCAAAAGCAGCAAAGAATCCTGTGGCACCTTACAGACTAACAGACGTTTTGGAGCATGAGCTTTCGTGGGTGAATACCTTCTTCCTCAGATGCATCTGAGGAAGTGGGTATTCACCCACGAAAGCTCATGCTCCAAAATGTCTGTTAGTCTGTAAGGTGCCACAGGATTCTTTCCTGCTTTTACAGATCCAGACTAACACGGCTATCCCTCTGATACTAGACTTACTTCAAATATCCAGCCAGTCTCCAGTCAAGCTCTCAGACTGCCCAGACATTATCTCACAACAGCGTGGCCAAATATGGCATCCAGACATGAAGTTGGTGCATGTGATGGCATGGCTGTTGGCTGGTTGAGTACTGTGGACAGAGACTGCTCCCTACAGATCCAGGAAATCCTGATACAGAGCAAGAAAATATCTTCAGAAGAATGTATTTGCCTCAGTGGAAAAAGTTCTCAATATGGACAGCCCAAAATGGTCCTGACCTGGTCAGGGTCTTGATAACTCTGATTCTCAACTACTTATGGCATTTAAAACAGACTGGCCTCTTATTCAACTTTATTAAGGTCCACTTCACATCGATTCCAGCTTGCCTTCTGCCAGTACAGTCATGTTTTAGTCTTCTCACCCAGCAGTACTGAAATTTCTGAAAGGGCTACACCCATCAGTCACAGTGTACTACCTGGGACCTCAATCTAGTCCTTCTGAGACTCAGCTTCCATCTGAACCTCTGTCAAACTACTCCCTGCACCATCTCACTTTTAAGACAGTTTTTCCTAGTGGCCATTTCTTCAAGCACTTATGGTCAAGCCTCCCTATACAACATTCCATAGGGAAAGGTGGTGCTGTGACATGACCTGGTTTCATCTAAACCAATCAGTCAACCTGCTTATCTTCTTCCCAAATTGTTCAGACTGCTGTCTCCATCTATTTATAGTCCTTTCCAGGAATTCTGAAGTTAAAGCCATCTCACAGAGGATATTGAAATTTGATAAGACGATGTATCTCTGTGTTATTTGGCCGGTGTACCTCTCCCTTGAACACCAAGACTCACTGCACCACAATTCAAATTACCTTATCTACCTGCTTCAGAAATGTGCCAATTTCTGAGAGCTGCAAGACGGCAGTGTGGAATAACCAGCTGACGTTTGTCAGCATGATATGTTGTACTTAGCTGGCAGAGCTGATGCCAAATCAGGAGAGCAATACTACAATCAGTGTTTGACTGATGCAGCTAGAACTCCTCATTCCCATCATCCTGACAGGATGCTGCTTATCAGTCACCTGCAATGGGATTCACACAGATTTGTGCTTTACTTCTTGTTGTGTCAGCGGTTCTTCAAAATGGTGGTTTCAGCATGGATCCCACGACCTCCCCTCCATCCACACTTCTTGGAGACCCTAGCTACCACGGACTTTGTATTACAAGGGAACTGAAGGAGGGTTTCAGCCTCTCTTTCCTCTGTGCCCTCGTAAGAGAGCACAAGGAGGCACAGGGTACATATGTGGTCCCAATGGACACAGCTAGTTTAAAAAAAAAAACAAAAACCTTCCCCGCAAAAAAAGCAAAAACAACCTCCCCCCAAACCTGATCTCGTGCCCAGTATGTGCATGTACAGTGGGATCCACACTGACTACAACATCTCAAAGAACCACAGTTACTGTAAGGCAACTGTTTTTTGCTACGTAAGTCTCTGTTGTATTGGAATATTTATAATATGTTCTATAATAAAAAATCTTGTTTCCATGACAGTTTAGTTTTTTAGGTAGTGAATTTTCTGCATCAGCTAAAATTATTTTCTTAAAATACTTGCTGTTTTTATTATTTGGTGCTTGCTTTAATTACCATTTAGAAATGAACTGAATGGGAGGTATAACAGATTATCATTATTTATTTGTTCAACAGTTACATTTGGCTTTCAAGCTACAATTTTAATAAAACACTCAAACCTCTTTATATATTTTGCTTAATATAGTTTTAAAAGGATCTTAATTCACATTCTTTATAAAATAAGCTGCGGAATATAAGGGCATATGGATAAGATGGTGTTTCATGTTAGTGCTCTGTCTGTGTAAGACCCATTCTGTGATTTGAAGTTTCAGATCTGTGTCTGGGAAACACTTTATGGACGTGAGTGTTTTGGAGGGGAAAGGTGGCTAAAAACACATAGTACTTGCTCACATGGTATTGGGGTAACTTACTTATACCTGGTGGTTCTGAAAACGCTTTCTTTGCTTTCTTACTGTAATAGAAGTTACAGTAGTTGGAACAATTGTATGTAATGGATTGGGTCAATACAAAGGAAAAGCATGGTTCTTGTCTTATGTCACTCTTATCACATTGGTCCCTTCTGACCCTAGAATCTGAATCTTTCTACAAGAACAATTGAGTGTGTTGAGATCAAACAAATTGTTCTGAGCTGTACAATGTATTTTCTTAGAACAGGTATGTCTGTTTTAAATACCCGAATTAGGAAAACATAATGTAATCTTTAAACATAATGGACTAGTTAAATTATGCCCTAGTTTTAAAGGGATTTAACTCTTGTTAACATCAGAAGCTGCACTCAGTTATGCTAAAGCTGAAAATAATTGAGTGTACTCAGCATGACTCAAGATACGTTACATATATTTGTGGCAAGTTACTAATAGCATTCCGAAATGGCTAATAGTTGAAGAAGACTGTTTTGTTTAAATGTGGACTCTTCATGCTGCTAATTCTGTATCCATGTATTTGTAGTAAGAGGTCAGGCCCTTAGCTGGGGATATCATTTGGGAATACTGTAATGTAAGTGAAATCTATGACCTCTTAATAAGTATCAGGAGAAGGAGATAGGGATCATTCTACTATGTGCCCTGGGGGTACGTTCCCTTAAAGCAGATGAGTTGGAATTGTTCAACTTTTTATTTTTTTCACTTTTACCTTAGGAGGGAATTGATCGATTGGAGATGATTATTCCACAATCTCTGAATCTTTCTTCCTCCATGCTGCGATGGGAACACCTTGAAATTTAAAGGAGTTGTGTCTCCTATGTGCATTGTGGAATAAACCCAAGGAATTTATGGGGACAGCAGTCCTCTTAACACAGTTAGTATGATAGCAGGCAACCTTGGAACTAAAGTTTGTGGACTGAAAAGGTTATTTTAGTTAAATTTTATTGACCAAACGTGAGAATTGTCTGTATGGATGTGAGATTTGGAGTTTTTTGGGTAAGTCTCTGAGAACACTTGGGTGTATCTAGATGAGATAATAGAACTGAGATTTATAATGGCAAATAAAACCAGATTAGAAAAGGTGAACTCCTAATACCGTCTTAAAAAGACCAAACTTGATGGGAGACTTGGGATATTGGCTTAATAATATGAAACAATGGAATTATTTCCATCATGTTTTTTATTCAGACTAACTTCTTGTAATGTTAAAAAAACCAACAAACCCCTCTGTATTTATGGAGAAGTACATAAGTAAAATAAATAATTCTTGCTCATAACTTTTCTTTAACCAAGCAAAACAGTGAATCAAGTCTGAGTTTTATATAATGCATTAATACATGCAGAATGAACTGGGGGAAATTCACTTGTGAACTCTCTCTATTCCTTGTTAGATTTTGACTTTTGTCCCTTAACTCTTAAAATATTTCTGCGGCATGCATGGAAAAGATGGACTTCTTCAAATGTCTTTTAAAATGTATACTAAAAAAGCACATCTGTCTTAATTAATATAGTGTATTGGCACTTTATCAGTATATGTAATATATGGATGTTCATTAAAAATTTAATAGAATTAGCTGTCACTCTTATTACCTCCCTAACTGTGAATAGAACTGGTGTGTCTCATTTGTTTTACTGTTGCATCCCAGCAGGAAGTCCAGTCAAATGACTGGAAGAGGGTTTGGTGACTCATGCGGGGGAAGCTGGAGAAGTGTCAGGTTTTTGAGCACTTTGCACACTCTCTGCCTAAGCTGTAAAAGCAATGAAGAGAGAAGCAGGAAAGCAGCTGCTGATTTACCTTTTTCTAACAAACATGGAGTTCAGCATGGGTGTGGAAAATCTTTAATATTGTTAATATAAAACCTCTCTTTAACCATAAGAACTTTCCTTTCATTAAACAGTGGTTTTATATTAACAAAGGTGAGTTTTTTGCAAAAAGTTGAAAAATCTTGAGTCTTTCTTGTATATTCAGATATGGAGCCACTTTTCCATTGGCCTAAAGTATATCAGTCTGTCAGAACTTAGCTTTCTGTATGATTTCTAATTATTCTTTTAAAACATATTTAAGTCACTTTGAACAAATTGTAGCATTTGTTCTTCTTTGTGATGTTGGGAATTGGAATATTTTATATTACATGACAGTTTTTCCTTTAGTCAAAATCTGTGTAATCTACTGGATAGCATATTCTCCTTGTATTTCCCAAACCTGTTTGATGAAATCCTGGCTCCACTGAAATGAGTGTTTTTATCAATGATTTCATTGGGGCCAGGATTTCACCTATTGAATTCAGATACTCTTGGGATAGTTCCTTTACTAAAATTATTCAGATCAGAGGTTTTTCTGTCAGATGGATCACTGCACTTTCAACAATCTTCATCACCCCCAAATATTCTGCATTTAATAAATATCTAAACGACTCCTGTGGAAGAAATATAGTCTGTAGTGTTGACCCTGTAATGCAGACTCTGTGTGTGTGTGTGTGAAATCTTCCTCTACTACAACTCCAAATGCTTTTTCAAATAGAGTAATACTGAAGAGGAGAAAGTGAAAAATTCAGTGTCTCGTTTTAAATTTAAATCTTCTCTCCCTCCCTGTCTCACACTCTTTTTCATTTTTAGGATAGTTAAACACTGGAATAGGCTTTGAAGGGAAGTTCTGAAATCCCTGTCATTGGAGTTTTTAAGAACCAGTTTTAAGAACACCCGTCGGGTATGGTCTAGGTATATTTGGTCCTGCCTTAGTGCAGGGGGCTGGACTAGATGACCTCTTGAGGTTTCTTACAGCCCTAGGTTTCTATGATTGTCTTTGATTTTTCTTGAGAAGAAATAATAAGTGTGTAAAACCTATGTCTGTTTCTCTCTCACATGCACAGTTTCTGCTTCTCTCTTCCTGATCTTTATACTTCCCATTCTTTGGTGAGTTTTTCTGCTGGAATACTCTTTCCTCCCTTCCAATCCCTTTCCTACCAAAAGAGGGCCAGACATCACCATGATTGTTTCTCCCTCTGGCTGGGAGGGATGGATATAATTCCCTGTGATGTGTACTGAGTGCACTGCTCTGAAGTTCTCCCCACCTTTATTGCTTCTCTCCTTTTGCCTCTTCCCTACCTCCTCTGATGTGCCTCAGTATCCTACTCTTTCTGATCCTTCTGTCCCTTTAAGATTTCCAGGATAGTCCTATTATCACTGTACTAGATACTTCAGCAACAACAGCAGAATGAAGCTGAGATGATCCTAGTCAGTTTCACTGTACAGCTTCTGCTAGGTCATATTTGAATGCATTATATGTAGGAAGTAGGAGCATAGGTAGCAATTCTAGGATTGCTTTCTATCTTGGTATTTTCACAATCATCCTTGTTTTTCTGGGACTGATAGTGGGAAAATTCCTGAGTTGATTGTAATAGAATAATTCTCAACTTCATTTATAATCTCGATCACAATGTTTATTTTATTCTTCAACTTGTGTATACTATTTATCATGCACTCATTCTCTCCCAGAGAGAGAGAGAGAGAGAATTAGTACCATTACAAAAACTATAAAATATTTCAAAGATGAATAAAGCAAGTTACCTGGTGTGGAGAAAAGGGTGTTGAATTTCACAGGCTTTAAATTTTATAACATAATCTGTCAATTTGGACGTGCTTGAAATTGGTCTATTAATGAAGATGAGTATACATGAACTGACCTGTTTCTTTCTGAATCCATTGTGCCTTTTTTTCTGTTACATTAAAATGACCGGTCAGTGCCTAATGATGTACTTAAAAAATGACTTAGCTAGTGCTCTTTTGTGGGCATAGAGAGAGGACTATTACAAATTAAAGGCTAAATTCTACCCTTTGGAAAATTAATATGCTCAGATACTAAACCAAAATGATGGTCTGTGTAGTGTGAGGTGAGTAGATCTCTTCCTACAATTTATTTTGAAAGTAACATCTCTGTTAATGAATCTAATGCTGGGAGGATGGTTGACGGGGTTACCAGATACAACTGTTAAATAAATACATGTGCAGTGTGGATATACTTTAAATGCTACTTAAACATAATAAATCTTATTTTCACAACACTTTTCATTCTGTATGGTTCAAATATTCTACAACTATTTATGTATAAGACCTCTGGAAAGCAGCCAACTCTGCAATAGAAGATGACAACTAACCCCCAGTAGGAGACAGGAAACTCTGGGCAAGCAAAATAGGGCAAATCTCCTGCTCTCAAGAAAAATGCCATGGCATCTTTACTGTTCACAAAGAGCTGACTGATCTTCACTTTTTAAAGGTTCCATCAAAAAGACCTCCATAAGTGTTGCCAAAGATCTGCTTTTCAGAGGAATAACACTTGTAGAAGTTGTTCATTGGTCCCCCCCCCACAACTCCCTTTTTTTGGTCAGGATCTCTGCAATTACAACACTGTGAATTTTCAGATTTAAATAGCTGAAATCATGAAATTTATGATTTTTAAAATCCTATCACCTTGTAATTGACCAAAATGGACCTTGAATTTGGTAGGGCCCTAATAAGGGGAGGGGTTAGTCAGGCAGCGTATGTACATAGTATCTTGGATGGTGTAGCACGCTGGCTGTTTACTGAGCTCCCCTTTGTCAGGGTGAGGGGTTGCTTTGCAGGCACCATACCTCTTTTAGCAGCCTCTTGCAGGCCCCTTAACAACTGCATGCAGGCTTTCACATAGATAACACATAGCCCCTGTCAGGGGCTGGTTTAGTAACCGAAAACTCTTCACCACCCCCAGGGTCCAAAATAATGTCCATCACCACATAACAGTCCATATACTTAGCTCTGGTGTCCTCTCTCACAACCAGAGCTCTTCTTCTGTCCCTGTCTGTTCTCACAGCCTGTCCTCCCTGTTCTTCCTAGCTGGAGTTTAGCCTTTCATCACTGGCCTTGAGGCTCCAACTTCTAGAAAGGAGCCTCCTGGCTCCTCTCTGTTACAGCTTCCTGATTCCCAGTATCTTCTCAGTGTCAGTATCTCGAGCCCTTCTCACTTTCCTGAGCTTTCCCCTCTTCACTGCTCTTTATAGGGGAATCAATCTGATCTCTCCAAGGTGTGACTCATTACATAATCACGGCTGGCTAGATCCAGCCCTTAGAGGTCAGGTTACTCTTTCACAAATGGGCTAGCTGCCCCAAGTACTGCCTCCTGCTATTTGCACTGCCATGGCCACACTGTTTTTAGGACGGTAGCTGGATCAACACTAGTGTGGATATGTCTCCCCAAACTGGAATGTACATCTCCATCTTTAAGTGCAGACATACCCTAAGAGGGACAAGTCCTCTTTTCCTTTACTTTCCCATTCTGCTCTCACCAAAACATCATATTTTCCCTGAAAAACCTGACAGTCTTTCTGGTAGGCACCTTGTTTTAGCTTTGTTGAATTGTGTAGTTTGATGTCCAATCTTTTTAGAAAATGTCACCCCACTCTTAGAACTAATATTATCATGAAGGCTGCAATTCTGTCACGGAGGTTTTGAAAGTCCCTGGGGCCCCAGAGCAGGGGTGGCTTGGGGCAATCAGCCCCTGTGGCCAGTGCAGGTGCTAGCTCTCAGCCACCAGGACCCCCAGAGCACCAGCACCTGGGGCCCCTGGAGCTGCTAAGTTTTAGTCAGGGGTATTTATATTGTAAAAGTCATGGACAGGTCACAGTCCATGAATTTTTGTTTATTGCCCATGACCTGTCCATGACTTTTACTAAAAATACCCGTGACTACATCTTAGCCTTAATTAACATATAATGACCATACACCGTCCTGACTCCCATCCTTTCAGAAATTCCTGAATTAAAAGACAGGTTTTCATCATTTCTGAAGTATATTAAAAGGAACAACACGGAACATTTTTCTGCTTGATTACTGACAGGAAAATTAATACAAACCATTGCTCTCTCATGAAGAAAATAGTTTTCAAAGTCCACCCAGTTCTTCCATTGTTAAACCATGAGTAGATTTTAAGCCATTTAAAATTATTGATCCTGAAAAGCAAAGCTACAGCACCACTAAAGGAGTTCATAGAGTGCATGGGTGAATGTGGAGGGGGACCAGGTGACAGTGGATGAGTTAGAAAAATTGCCATCGCTTTTCATAACTAATTCCTTACAGCTGAAATCCTGTACTTCATGCAGATAATTAGTAACTTCAGTATTTTCATGCAAAGACAGACGTATTTTTTTTAAATTAGTAACTTTTAATTTTTCTGCACTATTCATTGGAATGTGAAAGTCTGTCTCTCAAACATATCACTCTGTTAAGTGTGGCCCCCATGACCATAGTATCTGGGCACCTCACAGTCTTTAATGTATTTATCCTCACAGCACCTCTGTGAGGTAGGAAGTACTATTATCCTCATTTTACAGATGGGGAAGTGGAACCTAGAGAAACTAAATGACTTGTCCAAGGTCACACAGGCATTCTGTGGCAAAGCTTGAATTGAACTTTGGTCTGCTATATCCCACGCTAACGCTTAACCATGTATGATTTCCAAAATAAATCTGTCTTCATTGCAGGACATTCTGAAGCTGATCCTCTGGTACCTAGTCACAAAAGTAACTTAAGTATGGGGTGATAAGTAAAACTAGTCAGCCTTGGAGGTGTAAACTTTCCACCAGTTGCACAAGAATTTAACTTCTTGAGTCCCATTGGCTTAAAAGGGCATTAAATAGTCAGGAAACCCTTCCCAATTTTGAAAGGTTAGGGGTTAATAGTTTTTAATTTTCTTTTAAAATCTATGTACAGGGGAAAACAAATTATGACCGCTATCATGGGTGCGTAAAACTTGTGCCACGTGACATTGCAACGGCTCTAGCCAAGCCATTGAGATACATATTAACCAGATTAGGTGGTGGTTTGTTCTGATTGTACAAATGGACATGGTACAGATGTGTGCTGCGTATTACAAGAATATCACCCATGGCATGTTGTGGTGCTGTTATGATGCTCTCTTTGCAATACGGGAGTTTAACTGCTCTTTCATTAGTTGCATATTTCAGAGGTATACATTAGGGGTCTCCCTGCTGTCCCACCCTTTCAAAGGGTGCAGTTTGTTCCTCTGGTATCCCTGTGTCCTGTTTCTCCAGTGCAGTCACAATTTTCATTACCATCTTGCCCTTTGTCACTGATGTCCTTTGTGGGCAGAGAATAGAAAATGGGTTGTATAGGCACTCAGACCACTGGAGAATGAAAGCAAAATGTGGGGACAATGCAGTAAAAATAATTTAACTCATCAGGTTTATCAGCCATCCATTTCCCTGCTCTAGCCATGCTACATAATTAGAACTATTAGACTGTTTTATTTTTCAAAATCAAACAGAACTGAAAATCAAATTTCTATATAGTTATTCCAGTGCCAAAATGGTTTCCATCTCATCCTGTCCATGGGACAAGCCATCTCCAATGTATTGTCCCTTGGATAACAGGTGAGTCTTGTGGCATGTCCTCAAGGTCACAGAATCTGGGGCTGTGTTGGACTTTTGGAGCCATGTAACCTGCTGTAATAGCACCAGGCTTCACTTTGATTTAAATCAGTGTCCTATGAAACTACTGGTTTATCAATCAAAGATACTGGGGCCTTAACAACCAAAGTGTTGCTATTGATGTTTTTGTATTCTCACTGTACGGAAATAGGAATATTTTAATTTTATTTTATTTTTGATTTAGATCTTAGATGGAAATCTCTGGAACCGCAAAGCAAAAAATGAAAGTATAGATTAGAGGGTAACATCTGTTAACTGTGGTTGTTTGCATTGCTGAGTATCAGAAATTATATGAAAACAGGTATGCATACAAATATATCTAGCTTTTGGTTTACTGATTATAATGCACTATTTATTGAAACACAGTTATGGCTGACAAATGGATCTCCAATTTAAGTAACTTTCCAGGCATATGAAATGTTTTCTGTAAAAGAAACTAAGGAATGGCAGAGAGCTGTTTTATATGCAAGAGGTGTTAGAAGCTTTATTTACTAAAAACGTTAAATGACCGAAGTGGTACATTTTCAGCTAAAAAGATGCAGAGGTATCTAAACCCTACGTAATTTAGTAGTGAAATCTAACAAAGAAAACACTTTCAGATATTTGTATAATGTCCAAGCTTAAACGTTGCCAATATTGGGGCTGGTACCATGATCAAAGGCATTTGAAGAGCTACAGTGAGCAGAATTGTGACACTGCACATGTTGGGAGTTAGTTCCCAAAGTGAGCCAACAGAAACATGAATGTCATAAACATAAGGCTGTAAAATACTCCACAACAATAATAATGTCACTGTTGTAATCTTACTTCTCCCAAGTACCTTTCTGAATTGGGCCAAAGTTCGTTTTCTTACCAGCACTTCTGAGTTCCACACCCATATTACAATTTGTATAATTTTATATTCCATTTTTCCTTGTTAATTTGATCTTGTCAGTAGTTAAAACTGAGTAATTTAACAATGGTGTGAAACATCCATAGGGAATTGAAACTTACTAAAATTTAATGTGAAAGAGAGACTTGTCTTGCACCTGTTATTCTGCACCAGTATACAGTGACCCCAGAGAAGAGCAACAAAGAGTTTCTCTTTTGAAAGAGAAGGCAAAAATTCTGCATTATATTAAGGAAGGAGCCTCAGGGAAGATCTTTCAATCAGGGTGAGCTGACAAAATGCTGTGGAGTAGTGTCTACTTTTAGTGTCATGTTGAAATATGAGAAGACTCTGCTAGTGGGAGACCTACCCCAAACTACATGTATAAATGTGATGGGAAGAGAACCTGTTGTAGAGAACTAATGGTTGCTGAGGTGGTAACTTGAAAATATTACAGAGCTCAAGAAAAAATCTCTTATAAAAGAGGTAGCCCAAATTTCTTGAGTAAATTGGACTCATTGATTTATTTATTGTTTTTGGACTAGAAGAGGTTGACATCTTTTTTTTTTTCTTGAAACACAGTAGTCTAGTGAGAAACTGGCACTGCTGCATCTTTATTAGTATCCTGTGGCTCAATCAGTTCACTATTCACATTTACCTGGACTACTATCAGATTTCTATCTGGAGGACATCTACAGTACTCATGGGACAGGGCTTTATAGAGCACACTCAGGCCAGCTCTACACTACGGGCCTATATTGGTATAACTATGTTGCTCAGGGGTGTGAAAAATCCACACTCTCTGAGTGACAGTTATGTCAACCTACCCCTTCCCCCCAATGCAGATAGTGCTATGTCGATGGGAGAGTTCTCTTATTGACATAGCTACCACCTGTTGGGGTGGTGGATTAACTGTGCCAACAGGAGAAGCTCTCCCCTCGGCTTAGGAGCATCTTCACTTAAGAGCTACAGTGGTGCAGGTGCGCCACTGCAATGTTTTAAGTGTAGACCTGCCATCAGGCAGCACTTGAAGTGCTGCCCGTAAGAAATCAAAAAAGAGAATTTCATTGCTTCCAACTGCAAATATGATCTGGATCAACAAACTGTAGTCTGTGGCGACTGGGAAAATGGCTATGTCCTTATGTTTTAAGGGGCAGAAGCATTTTGGGGTAAGCTATAAAGCCGTTTCCCTGCCATGTCTTACTGACACTTTAATTATAGAGAGGGTGAGGGCCTGGGGCAGAAAACAAGAAGATGGTTCTAGTTGACAACTTCTCATTGCTTCCATATGTCAAACTTGTGTCTGTCTGTCTGAAAGCAGAAATAAGCAAAGGTGATGCTCCCCTATGTAATTCTTCTGATAGAAGTGGAGACTGAGTGGCATACAAAAACTATGAAATATTGATATCATATGAGATAATGAAGGTCTGATATCAGGTGACCTAAAATGGCATAAACAAATGCTACTGCTATGTGAGGATGACACCCACAGCTTGCTTGACTGATGATATTAAGGGAGGAGGATTTGATGTAGGGTTTCCAAGCCTCCAGGATTGTCCTGGAGTCTCCAAGAATTAAAGGTTAATCTTAATTAAAGATTGTCATGTGATGAAACCTTCAGGAAACTGCCAGGAATACATTCAACCAAAGTTGGCAACCCTAATTTGATGGAACCCCTGTGTAAGCGTTTGTAGGCTTTCATGACAAAGAACTTTACGCAAGAGCAGAGACCATATTAGCTGCTGATGCTTATTTCAGCTTATAAAACTGCATCGTTCTTGTGCCTGAGCAGAAGAACAGTCCTTATAAAAATGTCAGCACTGATTAGGGTCAGCATGCAAAATAATAATAAAACTCTCCAAAATTCCTCTGGATCACCAAACAAAGTTCCCCCTTGTCCAGCCAAAAAAAATTGGAAGAACAAATGGAGCTTGTAACATCAAGGTCAACCAATTTGAGCTATGCTAAAATAAGGAGAGTACGTTCCACAACTGAAGATCCCTCACTAGGACACCTCCAATCTCCACATGATTAAAGCAGGTAGAACTATTAGAGTAAGGATCTCAAATGACAAAGTGTCGCACGAAGAGAAAGGCGATATCTGTTGTAAGCAGATTCCAACTGATTTATGAATTGAAGGGTTAAATCAACACATTAAATTGGGCCTGGAAGGAAACTAGGATTTAGTACAGATCGCAGAGCACTGGAGTAATGTGCTCTCTGCAATGAACACTCCTCAGCAAATGGGTCTGCACATTCTCCAACAGCTCAAGTTCTGAAGCAGTCTGAAGGAGAAACTCAGTAGAGTGTGGTAATCTAGTCTTGAGGTAACAAAGGGTATGGAGCGCTTTGGTGAGCCACACATCAGGGAGAGAAGTTTACAGCCTCCTACCCAAGAATAAATAATACCAAGCGCTCTTGGCCATTGCCATTACCTGGAACGCTAGAAGCAATTGGGAATCCAGTCGAGCACTCTTTATTGGACTAGAGTAGCAAAAGTCAGGCATATTTCCCACTGGAAGGAACCAATATTGCCTTTCCATACCTCTGGTGATTTCACACAACTCATCATCATAATTTCAGGGTTGTCTCCGGGGGCGGGGGGAAGAGGGAGGCATCCAGGAAAGTTAATCCAAATTAACGGTGTGAATTTGAAGTGGATTAGCTAAATCACATTAACTCCCTCTGTTAACACCCTCATTCAGAATTGAAGTGGACTTCATTTGGTTTAGTTTAATTCACTTTGAAAGTGAATTGAGTTAAAACGAATGAAGTCAATTTAAATACCGAATAACAGTATTTTTGGGGCTATTTGCTTATCAACAACATGATGCTTTATCAACAGTAAAATACAGTGTATATTAGAGACCAACTTTGATACTGACCATGGATGTTTTTAAAAACTGGAGGGATAGCTCAGTGGTTTGAGCATTGGTCTGCTAAACCCAGGGTTATGCATTCAATCCTTGAGGGAGCCATTTAGGGATCTGAGGCAAAAATCTGTTTGGCGATTGGTCCGGCTTTGAGCAGCGGGTTGGACTAGATGACCTCCTGAAGTTCCTTCCAACCATGACAGTGTATGATTTGCATCACAGTCAAATGCAAAGGAAGGTCATGGATGCTGTGCCTACCCACTTTCTTCTCCAAATGGAATTCATCTAGATGAAATTGACAGCAATGAGTGTTACAAATGAACTAAACATTTTATCATTTTGGACTGGGACTTTTAAAAAAGTCAAGCACCCAACTCCCATTGAATTTCCATGTGACATAGGAGCCTAACTCCCTTAGGCGCCTTTGAAAAATCCCCGTTTCCATCTAATAGTTCTGCTTTATTTTTAATTTTGAGTTCTGATTTCCACTCAAGGTTACATAAGTTACATACTAGTTATAGTCAAATAACCTCTTAATCTTTAGGGGGCCATAGATTATCTCTGATGTTTGTGCGTAAGTCCCATTGGCCGCAATAAGACTTTTGCACATGCAGACTGTGCCCTTTATTTGGCAGTCCCTCTAGTTGTTATTTGCTCTAATTAATGGAATCTTTAGTGGGAAGGGTATTGTGTATTCTCAATGTATTTATAATAGCCATTGTGTTCTTATGTTGGCTCTTTCCTCTATTTTAATAGGGTTTTCTAAAATTTTCTTCAGGCACTCAGATAAGTTGTAACAACTTCAGCAGTGTTTAGTTTTTAGGCTGCATTTCAACATTGCATTATTTCTAATCAAAGCACCTTCTTTGGCTTTTGTGAATGCATGTAAGCTGTAGACAGTATGCAGTAAATGAATTTGGCTGCTTTTGCATAGCCAGTATGAAGATTGCAAGCCAAAATTGCTTTTCATTTTGCCTTGACAGGCAGTTTTAATTTTATTAATCATTTTAGAAGATTATATAACATTTCAGTTTTGTGCATTTCTGTCCTTTGTTTCTCTCTCTGTATCTTCTTTAGCTTTATGTTTATGTTGGAAATATGAAAACAACAATAAAGAGACCAATAATAGCATCTTGTAGTAAAAAGGGCTTATTAAAAGGATATTTTCTGCCTTGGTGAAAAAATTCCTTGAAAAGATCATAAATACTTCTATAATACACAGATCTACACTTCTGTTGGTTTCAGAAGTTGATTGTCTAGAGAAACTATTTAGAAAATAAAATAAAATTTCACATCTTAAAAAAAATAAAGGTGAGCCTTCTTCATAGTCCAGTTAGCAGGAATCCAGATGAAATGCCAAAAACAGTTAAATACATAGCTATGCAAAGGGAGAAGCCTAATA